>NC_057798.1:428881200-428914293 GCF_018294505.1 Triticum aestivum | reverse complement strand
CTACAAAATTGCTTGACAATATCATGGCTAATTATTCTCAATGGCATACCGAAAGATCTTCTAGTAAAAAGGTGCATGCTATAGAAGTATTCAGTGTTTTGAGTGAAAAGATGGATTAACTTATGAAGATGTTTGCTACTAAAAATACTTCTCTTGATCCCAATAATATGCCTTTATCTACTTTGATTGAGAATAATAATGAATCTATGGATGTGAGTTTTGTTGGTAGGAATAGTTTTGGAAATAATGCGTATAGAGGGAATTTTAACCCTAGGCCTTATCCTAGCAATCCTTCTAATAATTATGGAAATTCCTACAACAACTCTTATGGAAATTTTAATAAGATGCCCTCTGAATTTGAGAGTAGTGTTAAAGAGTTTATGAATTCACAAAAGAATTTTAATGCTTTGCTCGGAGAGAAATTGCTTAAAGTTGATGATTTGGCTAGGAACGTTGATAGAATTTCTCTTGAAATTGATTCTTTAAAGCTTAGATCTATTCCTCCTAAGCATGATATCAATGAGTATCTCAAATCTATGAGAATTTCCATTGATGAGTGCAAGGAAAGAACCGCTAGGATGCGTGCTTCCAAAGATGCCTTTATTAAAGCGTGTTCTTCCGATTCCTATGAAAATCAAGATGAAGATCTAAAAGTTATTGATGTGTCCCCTATTAAATCTTTGTTTTGCAATATGAATCTTGATGAAACTGAATATGATCTTCCTTTACCTAGAAGGCGTTCTAAGAATTCGGAGTTTCTAGATCTTGATGATGAAATTGATGAAAGTGGGATTGAAAGAAATAAAAATCTTGATGTTGCTAAACCCACTATTTTGGATCTCAAGGAATTTAATTATGAAAATTGCTCTTTTATTGGTTGTATTTTCTTGTTGCAATCCGTGCTAGATTCTCCTCATGCTTATAGTCAAAATAAGGCCTTTACCGAACACATTGTTGATGCTTTGATGCAATCTTATGAAGAAAAACTTGAGTTGAAAGTTTCTATCCCTAGAAAAGTCTATGATGAGTGGGAACCTACTATTAAAATTAAAATTAAAGATTATGAGTTTCATGCTTTGTGTGATTTGTGTGCTAGTGTCTCCACTATTCCCAAAACTTTGTGTGATTTGCTAGATTTCCGTGACTTTGAAGATTGCTCTCTAAACTTGCATCTTGCGGATTCCACTATTAAAAAGCATATGTGAAGAATTAATGTTGTTATTATTGTTGCAAATAGGAATTATGTGCCCGTAGATTTTATCTTTCTTGATATAGATTGCGATCCTTCATGTCCTATTATTCTTGGTAGACCCTTCCTTAGAACGATTGGTGCGATTATTGATATGAAGGAAGGGAATACTAGATTCTAATTTCCCGTGAGAAAGGGTATGGAACACTTCCCTAGAAAGAAAATTAAATTACCATATTGATCTATCATGAGAGCCACTTATGGATTACCTACCAAAGATGGCAAAACTTAGATCTATCCTTACTTTTATGCCTAGCTAAGGGCGTTAAACGATAGCGCTTGTTGGGAGGCAACCCGATTTTATTTTGTGTTTTTTGTTTTTGCTTCTGTTTAGGAATAAATAATCCATCTAGTTTCTGTTTAGATGTGGTTTTATGTTTTAATTAGTGTTTGTGCCAAGTAGAACCTATAGGATAAGCTATGATGATAGTTGATTTGATTCTGCTGAAAAACAGAAACTTTGCGCTCACGAGAAAAAATTCAATAAATCACATAAACGTGCTTTTGCATTGATTCATTTTGCTGCTGATCAATAAACAAATTTTCCAGTATTTCCTATTTTTGTAGAATTTTTAGAGTTCCAGAAGTTTGCGTTAGTTACAGATTGCTACAAACTGTTCTGTTTTTGACAGATTCTGTTTTTCTTGTGTTGTTTGCTTTTTTCAATGCATCTATGGCTAATAAATTAGTTTATAAACCATAAGGAAGTTGGAATACAGTAGGTTTAACACCAATATAAATAAAGAACGAGTTCATTACAGTACCTTAAAGTAGTCTTTTGTTTTCTTTCACTAATGGAGCTCACGAGATTCCTATTGAGTTTTGTGTTGTGAAGTTTTCAAGTTTTGGGTGAATTCTTTTGATGGATTATGGAACAAAGAGTGGCAAGATCCTAAGCTTGGGGATGCCTATGGCACCCCCAAGATAATCCAAGGACACCGAAAAGTCAAAGCTTGGGGATGCCCCGGAAGGCATCCCCTCTTTCATCTACTTCCATCGGTAATTTACTTGGAGCTATATTTTTATTCACCACATGTCATGTGTTTTGCTTGGAGCGTCTTGTATTATTTGCGTCTTTGCTTTTTAGTTTAACACAATCATACTTGCTGTACACACCTTTTGAGAGAGCCATACATGATTTAGAATTTGCTAGAATACTCTATGTGCTTCACTTATATCTTTTGAGCTTGATAGTTTTGCTCATAGTGCTTCACTTAAAACCTTTTTGAGCATAATAATTTTCGCTCTAGTCCTTCACTTAGATATTTTAGAGCACGGTGGTGGATTTGTTTTAAAGAAACTATTGATCTCTCATGCTTCACTTAGATTATTTTGAGAGTCGTTAATAGCATGGTAATTTGCTTAATGTTAATATACTTGGTATTCAAGATTTGTGAAACTTTCTTTTGAGTGCGTTGAATACTAAGATGAGTTTGATGCTTGATAATTGTTATATGGAGGTGATAATATCAAAGCAATGCTACTTGGGGTGATTATGAATTTAAAGAATGCTTGTGTTGAAGTTTGTGATTCCCGTAGCATGCACGTATGGTGAACCGCTTTGTGATGAAGTCGGAGCACAATTTTATTTATTGATTGTCTTCCTTATGAGTGGCAGTCGGGGACGAGCGATGGTCTTTTCCTACCAATCTATCCCCCTAGGAGTATGCGTTTAGTGCTTTGGTTTTGATGACTTCTAAATTTTTGCAACAAATGCATGAGTTCTTTTGATTAATGTTGAGTCCATGGATTATACGCACTCTCACCCTTCCACCATTGCTAGCCTCTCTAATACCGCGCACTTTTCGCCGGTATCATACACCCACCATATACCTTCCTCAAAACAGCCACCATACCTACCTATCATGGCATTTCCATAGCCATTCCGAGATATATTTCCATGCAACTTTCCACCGTTCCGTTCATATGACACACATTACTTTTGTCATATTGCTTTTTGCACGAACATGTAGTTGACATTGTATTTGTGGAAAAGCCACCGTTCATAATTCTTTCATACATGTCACTCTTGATTCATTGCATATCCCGGTACACCGCCGGAGGAATTCATATAGAGTCATATTTTGTTCTAGTATCGAGTTGTAATTGTTGAGTTGTAAGAAAAAATAAAAGTGTGATGATCATCATTATTAGAGCATTGTCCCAGTGAGGAAAGGATGATGGAGACTATGATTCCCCCATAATTCGGGATGAGACTCCGGACTTTATGAAAAATAAAAGAGGCCAAAGAAGCCCAAACAAAAAAAAAAGAGGCCAAAGAAGCCCACCAAAATAAAATAAAAAAATGAGAGAAAAAGAGAGAATGGACAATGCTACTATCCTTTTTCCACACTTGTTCTTCAAAGTAGCACCATGATCTTCATGATAGAGAGTCTCATACATTGTCACTTTCATATACTAGTGGGAATTTTTCATTATAGAACTTGGCTTGTATATTCCAATGATGGGCTTCCTCAAAAGTGCCCTAGGTCTTCGTGAGCAAGCAAGTTGGATGCACACCCACTTAGTTTCTTTTGTTGAGCTTTCATATACTTATAGCTCTAGTGCATCCGTTGCATGGAAATCCCTACTCGCTCACATTGATATCTATTAATGGGCATCTCCATAGCCCGTTGATATGCCTAGTTGATGTGAGACTATATTCTCCTTTTTATCTTCTCCACAACCACCATTCTATTCCACCTATAGTGTTATGTCCATGGCTCACGCTCATGTATTGCGTGAAAGTTGAAAAAGTTTGAGATTACTAAAGTATGAAACAATTGCTTGGCTCGTCATCGGGGTTGTGCATGATTAAATACTATGTGTGATGAAGATAGAGCATAGCCAGACTATATGATTTTGTAGGGATAACTTTCTTTAACCATGCTATTTTGAGAACACGTGATTGCTTTAATTTATATGCTTGAAGTATTATTACCTTTATGTTAATATGAACTTTTGTCTTGAATCTTTTGGATCTGAATATTCATGCCACAACTCAGAAGATTCACATTGAAATTATGCCAAAGTATCACTCTGCATCAAAAATTCTTTTTTATCATTTACCTACTCGAGGACGAGCAGGAATTAAGCTTGGGGATGCTTGATACGTCTCCAACGTATCGATAATTTTTGATTGCTCCATGCTACTTTATCTACTGTTTTGGACTATATTGGGCTTTATTTTCCACTTTTATATTATTTTTGGGACTAACCTATTAACCGGAGGCCCAGCCCAGAATTGCTGTTTTTTGCCTATTTCAGTATTTCGAAGAAACAGAATATCAAACGGAGTCCAAATGGAATGAAACCTTCGGGAACGTGATTTTCTCACCGAACGTGATCCAGGAGACTTGGACCCTACTCCAAGGACTGCCAGAGGCGTTCACGAGGGTGGAGGGCGTGCCCCCCTGCCTCGTGGGCCCCCTGTTGCTCCACCGACGTACTCCTTCCTCCTATATATACCTACATACCCCCGTCAGATCAAATATGGAGCCAAAAACCTAATTCCACCACCGCAACTTTCTGTATCCGTGAGATACCATCTTGGGGCCTGTTCCGGAGCTCCGCTGGAGAGGGCATCTACCACGGAGGGCTCCTACATCAACACCATAGCCTCTCCGATGAAGTGTGAGTAGTTTACTTCAGACCTTCGAGTCCATAGCTAGTAGCTAGATGGCTTCTTCTCTCTTTTTGGATCTCAATACAATGTTCTCCCCCTCTCTTGTGGAGATCTATTTGATGTAATCTTATTTTTGTGGTGTGTTTGTTGAGACCGATCAATTGTGGGTTTATGATCCAGCTTATCTATGAATAATATTTGATTCTTCTCTGAATTCTTTTATGTATGATTGAGTTATCTTTGCAAGTCTCTTCGAATTATCCATTTGGTTTGGCCAACTAGATTGGTAGTTCTTGCAGTGGGAGAAGTGTTTAGCTTTGGGTTCAATCTTGCGGTGTCCTTACCCAGTGACAGAAAGGGTTGCAAGGCACGTATTGTATTGTTGCCATCGAGGATAACAAGATGGTTTTTTTAACAGATTGCATGAATTTATCCCTCTACATCATGTCATGTCGCTTAAGGCGTTACTCTGTTTTTAACTTAATACTCTAGATGCATGCTGGATAGCGGTCGATGAGTGGAGTAATAGTAGTAGATGCAGAATCGTTTCGATCTACTTGTCTTGGACGTGATGCCTATATACATGATCATACCTAGATAATCTCATAATTATTCGCTTTTCTATCAATTTCTCAACAGTAATTTGTTCACCCACCGTAAAATACTTATGCTCTTGAGAGAAGCCACTAGTGAAACCTATGGCCCCCGGGTCTATTCTCATCATATCAATCTCCATTACTTTATTACTTGCTTTGTTTTTACTTTGCCTTTTACTTTTTACTTTGCATCTCTATATCAAAAATACCAAAAATATTATTTATCATCTCTATCAGATCTCACCCTCCTAGGTGACCGTGAAGGGATTGACAACCCCTAATCGCGTTGGTTGCGAGTAGCTATCGTTTTGTGTAGGTACGAGGGACTCGTGCGTGATCTCCTACTGGATTGATACCTTGGTTCTCAAAAACTGAGGGAAATACTTACGCTACTTTACTGCATCATCCTCTCCTCTTCGGGGAAATCAAACGCAGTGCTCAAGAGGTAGCAGGAACCTCCTAAAACCCTTGATGCTCATTATGTGAAAAATATTATGCACTACTTTGATAATCCTGAGAAAACCCCATTCAAGTTGATAATGGGAGTAACGTTAGATCAACGTGAATACTTTAGGGATTATTGCTTGACACAAAAGGGAAACTTTTATGGGATCAAATTTCTATGTTGCATTGGTATGCTCGAGATTTATGCTTGAGTTTTGATTTTACTTGTTGCTCTAGGATGAATGCTCCACACCTTCCCTTTTCATGCAAATTTAATCATAATGAAACCTTGGCTTCTTATGACAATGGTATATATGATTATTATGATGTGGAACGAATAGAATAATTTGTTTCTTTTAAGGGTGCTTATGAAATTGAATCTTTGTTTCTAAAGTATGAAGCTTTTGATGATGATGTTTATAGACCTGGAAATTTTGCCGTCCTTAAATATTGCTATGATAATTACAAATACAATTCCGGTATTGATGCATTTATTGAGAGAGTCTCCGATATCCAAGAAGAGATTAATATTTTCTACGAGTTATGGAAGAAGGAATTGATGAAACTGTGAGCTCATTGGATGAAAAAGATGATGAGGAGAGCGAAGAACAAAAGGAGGAAGAACGGATTAGCTACCCGTGCCCAGGTTCTAATGAGAGTAACTCTTCAACTCATACATTGTATAATGTCCCTTCGTTCTTACCGAAGGATGAATGCTATGATCCCATTGATTCGTTTGAAATATCCCTTTTTGATGATGCTTTCTATGCTTGTGGCCAGGATGCCGATATGAATTATGCTATTGGATATGAACTTGCTATTGTTCCTTGCGTTAAACATGAAATTGTTTCTATTGCACCCACACATGATAGTCCTATTATCTTTTTGAATTCTCCAAACTACACTATATCGAAGAAGTTTGCACTTATTAAGGATTATATTGATGGGTTGCCTCTTACCGTTGAACATGATAATTTTGATGAATATAATATGCATGTGCTTGCTGCTCCTACTTGCAATTATTATGAGAGAGGAACTACATCTCCACCTCTGTATGTTTCCAACACGATAAAATTGCAAGAAACTACTTATGCTATGTATTGGCCAGTACTTGATGTGCATGAATTGTTCTTGTATGACATGCCGATGCATAGGAAGAGAGTTAGACTTCATCATTGCTTGATATATGTTGCTTTGTGCTCACTACTAAATGCCAAATCATTGTTATTAAAATTGGCTTTGATATACCTTGCGATTCGGGTGGATCCATTACTTGAGCACTTTATGCCTAGCTTATTGGATTTAAAGGAAGCGCTACCAGGAAGATAACCCAGAAGTTTTAGAGAGTCATTTATTTCTATTGAGCGCTTTTATAAAGTTTAAATACAAAAAAATATAGAGGGCAACTTTAAACTTTTCACAAAAGAGAAGCGATTGAAAGGTGATGCATTGCGGAAGTGAGGGTCGACCTTGAACTCTTATGTACATGCTCATGGAAACAATGTAGAATTTTTCGTGTAGATTCTCACAAAAATAATTATCCCATTGTATAATTCCATTGTATTATAAAAATAATGTGCCAAAATTTTCCTTTAGGATGGGTAGATTGCTTGTTGGTTTGTGCGGTGCAGAAGCAGAAACTTTGGCTGTAGCGTGCGATTTTACCTTTTTACTGGAATGTTAAACGTTTCTGAAATTGTTTGCGTAATCTTTCTATACAAATTGGCTATTTTTTCATAATTGTTTTAGAATTTTTGGAGTACCAGAAGTACGGTAGATGTTTAGATTACTACAGACTGTCCTGTTTAAGACAAATTCTGTTGTTTGATGCATTGTTTTGCTTGTTTTGATGAAACTATCGATTTTATCAGTGGTATGAGCCATGGAAAAGTTATATTAAAGTAGCTACAATGCAAAAACAAAATATTGATTGGTTTGCAACAGTACTTAGAGTAGTGATTTGCTTTATTATACTAACGGATCTTACCGAGCTTTCTGTTGAGTTTTGTGTGGATGAAGTGATCAAAGATCGAGGAGGTCTCGATATGAGGAGAAGGAGGAGAGGCAAGAGCTCAAGCTTGGGGATGCCCAACGCACCCCAAGTAAATATTCAAGCAAACTCAAGCATCTAAGCTTGGGGATGCCCCAGAAGGCATCCCATCTTTCTTCAAGAAGTATCGGTAGGTTTTCGTCTTCGTTTCGTTCATGTGATATGTGCAGATCTTGAAGCGTCTTTTGCATTTAGTTTTCATTTTCATTTTATGCACCATGCTGGTATGAGATAGTCCATGGTTGATTTTTAGAATGCTCATTGCACTTCACTTATATCTTTTGAGTATGGCTTTATAGAATGCTTCATGTGCTTCACTTATATCATTTGAAGTATGGATTGTCTATTTCTCTTCACATAGAAAACCGATGTTCGTAGAATGCTCTTTTGCTTCATTTATATTTGTTAGAGCATGACCTTTTGTAGAAAGAATTAAACTCTCATGCTTCACTTATATCTATTTAGAGAGACAAATGGAATTGGTCATTTGCATGGTTAGTCATAAAAATCCTACATAAAACTTATGGATCACTGAATATGATATGTTTGATTCCTTGCAATAGTTTTGAGATATAGAGATGGAATATGTGGGAAGTACTAGTAAACGGTTGTGGTTAGTAAGAATATTAGTGTTAAGGTTTGTGATTCCCAAAGCATGCACGTATAGTCTCTCATTATGCCGGGAAGTTGGAGCACAATTTATCCTTGCGTGTCTATCTTTGTGTGAAGGTCGGGGGCACGGGATGGTTAACTCCTTCCAACCTCCCCCCTAGGAGCATGTGTAGTATTACTTTGCATCGAGGGCTAATAAACTTTTTAAATAAGTATATGAGTTCTTTATGACTAATGTGAGTCCATGGATTATACGCACTCTTACCTTTCCGCAATTTGCTAGCCTCTACGGTATCGTGCATTGTCGTTTCTCACATCGAAAGTCGGTGCAAACTTCGCAGGTGCATCCAAACCCCGTGATATGATACGCTCTATGACACATAAACCTTATTATATCATCCTCAAAACAGCCACCATACCTACCTATTATGTCCTTTCCATAGCCATTCTGAGATATATTACCATGCAACATCCACCGCTTCCATTTTGATGATTAAGCATTCATTGTCATATTGCTTTGCATGATCATATAGTTGACATAGTGTTTGTGGCTCAGCCACCGTTCATCATTTTTCATACATGTTATGCTAGATCATTGCACCTCCTAGTACACTGCCAGAGGCATTCATATGGAGTCATATTTTGTTAGAGGTATCGAGTTGTAATTTTTATTCCTTTTGAGTTATAAGTAAATAGAAGTGTGATGATCATCATTTTTAGAGCAGTGCCCCAGTGAGGAAATTATGGTGGATACTATGATTCCCCCACAAGTGGGGATGAGACCCCGGACAATGAGAGAAAAAAGGGAGAAAAAGAAAGAAAGAAAAAAAGAAGAAAAAAGAAAAAAAGAAAAATAAATAAATCAATATAAACAAAGAGAGAAGGGGCATTGTTAGTATCCTTTACCACACTTGTGCTACAAAGTAGCACCATGTTTTTCATATGGAGAGTCTCCTATGTTGTCACTTTCATATACTAGTGGGAATATTTCATTATAGGATTAGATGCACACCCACTTAGTTTTCATATGGAGGTTTCATACACTTATAGCTCTTAGTGCATTCATTGCATGGAAATCCCTACTCCTCACGTTGATATCAATTGACGGGCATCTCCATAGCCCGTTGGTTAGCCACGTCGATGTGAGACATTCTTACTTTTTGTCTTATATTTATATTTACCCCTAACATCATACTCTATTCCACCCGTAATACTATATCCATGGCTTGCGCTCATGTATTGTGTGAGGGTTGAAAAAGCTGAAGCGTGTTAAAAAGTATGAACCAATTGCCTGGCTGACACCGGGATAGTACATGATTTATACTTTGTGTTAGGAAGACAGAGCATGACAATACTATATGATTTCGTAGGGGTAACGTTCTTTAGCATTGATATTTTTAAAGACATGACTGTTTCTTGGGATGCCTGAGTATTGATGTCTTTATGTCAAATTATAGACTATTGCTTTGACTCACTTATGTCTTAATATTCATTCCATGACTAGATATATGATCAAGTTTATGCTAGATAGCATTCCACATCAAAAATTATCTTTTTACCATTTACCTACTCGAGGACGAGCAGGAATTAAGATTGGGGATGTTGATACGTCTCCGTCGTATCTATAATTTTTAATTATTTCATGCCAATATTATTCAACTTTTACATACTTTTGGCAACTTTTTATATGATTTATTTGGACTAACTTACTTATCCAGTATCAGTTCCTTTTTGTTGCATGTTTTTGTATCGCAGAAAATCCATATCAAAGGAAGTCCAAATGTGATGAAACTCTATGGAGAATTATTTTGGAATATTTGTGAATTTTACGAGGTGGAATCAACGTAAACTGAGGCCCGAGGCCACCACAACCCACCAGGGCGCGCCACTAGGCCCAGGCGTGCCCTGGTGTATTGTGCCCTCCTTGAACGTCGGTTGGAGCTATACTTCGGGTGCAAGGAAGCTTATACGTAGAAAAAAATTGTGTAAAAATATCAGCACAATCGGAGTTACGGATCTTCTGGAATTAAAGAAACCGTAAAGGGCCAGATCTTAGGAACGCGAAACAGAAGAGAACAGAGAGGGAGATCCAATATCGGAGGGGCTCCCACCCCTCCACCGCCATGGAGGCCATGGACCAGAGGGGAAATCCTCCTCCCATCTAGGGGGGAGGCCAAGGAAGAAGAGGAAGGAGGGGGCTCTCTCCCCCTCTCTCCCGGTGGCGCCGAAGTGCCGTCGGGGCTAGGATCGTGATGGCGATCTACATCAACAACCTTGCTACCGTCAACACCAACTTTCTCCCCCTCTATGCAGCGGTGTAACACCACTTCCCCCCGTTGTAATCTCTACTTGAACATGGTTCTCAAATCCATATATTATTTCCAAATGATCTATGGTTATCCTATGATGTTTGAGTAGATCTGTTTTGTCCTATGGGTTAATTGTGATCTTGGTTGGTTTGATTTTATATTTTATTTATGGTGTTGTCCTACGGTGCCCTCCATCTCGCGCAAACATGAGATGCCCCGCTGTAGGGTGTTTCAGTATGTTCATGGTTTGCTTATTGTCAGTGTTGCAGGGGTAACAGCAGCATAAACGCGGATAAGTGGGTTATGTCGTATGGGAGTAAAGAGGACTTGATACTTAATGATATGGTTGGGTTTCACGACCTTAATGATCTTTAGTAGTTGCGGATTCTTGCTAGGGGTCCAATCATAAGTGCACATGATCCAAGTAGAGAAAGTATGTTAGCTCATGCCTCTCCCTCATGAATGATTACCGGTACTTGTTATCGATTGCCTACGGACAAATGACTTTCTTGTTGACAAAAGCTATCCACTTTTATTACCTTGCATTTTATTCTCAGTTTTATTCTCACAAAGTACTCGTAGTTTTATTCTCGCAAAATAGTTTCATAATTGTTTTAGGTAAAGCAAACGTCAAGTGTGCATAGAGTTGTATCGGTGATCGATAGAACTTGAGGGAATATTTGTTCTGCCTTTAGCTCCTCGTTGGGTTCGACACTCTTATTTATTGAAGAAGGCTACAAACAATCACCTATTCTTGTGGGTTATCGGCCCAGCTAAAGGCCCACAAGATTTTGCAGACCATAATGGGTCGGCCCAGCTAAAGGCCCACAATATTTTGAAGACACTAGTGGGCTGGCCCGTTAACGGGCTGCCATGATTTGGGCCAAATCATGACCCATATTTGATCTGGTCCATTACCATTCTGTCATGCTTTGGGCCTCATAAGGGCCCATATGAGATATGGCCTGTTAATAGTTTACCATGTTCTAGGCCATATTACGGCCCATATAAGATTCATCCCTTTAAGAGCCTTTTGGGCTAAATTATGGCCCATATCAGATTCGGCTTGTCAACTGGACCTTGTGGTGTTGGGCCCACTTGAGGCCCATTTAGCATTTCTTTTTGCTAAAGGCCCATTTAGCAATATGGCCTGATATTAGTTTCGGCCTGTTAAAGGCCCGTTTAACAATTCGACCCTATATTTATTTCGGCATGTTAAAAGCCTGTCATATAGTTGGGCCTAAATAGCCGATAATATGATTGGGCCAAATAAGGTCCGAGACAATTTTGGCATGTTAACGACCCATGATGTGATTGGCACAATCATGGGTCGGGGTCTATTTCGGCCTGCTGTCGGTCTGTGAGCTGTTCGGCACGTTTTAGGGCCAACCTACTTTTGAGCCTCCTAAAAGCCCATTAAATTTTCTTGCAAAAATAGGGCCAGCGGTTTACTCGGCTATTAAAGGCCCAAAACTACTAGTGGGCCATCTTACATTTAGGCATGTGAACGGATCAAGATGACTGGGCCCAAGATGCGACCCATACATAGTGATGACGGCTCAATTATGTACCATAATTTTACGGTTTGGCTGATTTACTTTTCATTGAGCGAAGACAGGATATATATACAATAAAAAATAACTGCACCATCGAGAATAAGAAAAAACCTAGACTATACAATAAAGAAATTACGGCATATTACATCCATTGGGCATCAAAGTTCGTCACTATGATAATAAAGCACAAGCAGACAACTGATTACATCCACTGGGCATCAAAGATCGCCACCAGTGCAAATAAACACGCTGACAAAATAATATATAAAATTGATAGCATTTCAATAGAGTTCAATAAAGGTTAGCCCTGCTTAGGAGCTGCAGCGCAAGCAGCTGAGCAAGCTGATGAGACTACGCTTGTTTGATGCTTTTATCCTCCTCACTCTGAAAGAGAAACAAGCAGACAGATGACGGGTTTTGCAGATATAAGTATCAGTGATGGAAATTCATCGCATTTCTTATTGAAGAATAAAGTGACACAGTTTAAAATAACATTAACACAATATGGTATTGTTCAGGTTAAGACATGGCAGGAAATGACATTGTGAAGGAGTTGGCAGCTTCACGACACCACTGGATTATAGATCAAGAACTCATAAGTATCAATGGTTAGTGTGCTATCAATTTATCCCATTTAAGATTGACAAATAAAGAGACGGTTTAAATAATAGTAGAATGATATGACATTGTTCATTGTTAAGACATTACAGAATATGACATTGTGTTGTAGTGGGTAGGATCACCTCACCACTTGATTACGGATCAAGAACATAAGCATACATGCAGTGCAAAATAAGATGACTTGTGTTGTATAGTTAAATTTACATGGTATGAAGAAGCAACTTGGTTGTAAAACTGAAAACTTAAATTGAGAAGGACAAACTTTTCTTTATGAACTACATAATAAACTTTAAATATGGAATTTGATGCAAACACCAAAAATAAACAATTGTTGCAGCCATCCCTAACCAAATAGACACAACAAAGTTTGAAGGCTTGAGAAGGACAAACTTACATTAGTAGCGAAGACCGGCTCGATAAAGCCCTTGTCCATACTGATGGGGGGGGCAATTCAAGAAGTTTACCACATAATCTTCTTCATAAGAAATAGCTTTATTCTACATTTTGTTAAGAGTAAATATAGATGTGATAATAGAAGAAAAAATGGAGAATATTTAAGATAAGATCAAGAGTGATGCTACATAACCAAGTAGCTATAAATGTAAGTACAGCGATACACGCAAAAGGTACAGCCAAGTGCAATGCAGAGCTAAACTTCTTTAGTACCATCGGTGTCATCCAACCTTATGGTAAGAATAAATATAGATCTGATGTGTAGAAAATGGAGGGCAAAGGAAAATAAGTTGCAGAGTGATGGTACATGAACAACTAGTTGTCAATATAAGTACACTGATAAAGGACAACATGTACTTACAAGAACAATGCAGAGCTATACTTTTTCGTTAGCATTGGATATATTCCACACTAATGTAACAATCAATATAGATCAGATAATTTGGAGCGAACAATATATAAACAAGCTATCATGCATACTGCTGTCACATAATGAACCAGGTATGAATGCAAGTATGATACATGACAACAAGTACTAACAAGAGCAAAGAAGTGGGCAACATATTTGCGATATCCTGTCGTCCTTTTCAAGCCAGAATTCTTCTTCGAGCAGATTTCCTACAAAAGAGATCCGTAAGGCACATGCGGAAAAGTAAAAGTTCAAATTGTCATGTGATATCATAAACAGTACCTCATCCTAGGAACAAGACCAATGCATAACAAGGTTTTTCCATTCAATGTCTTCTAAATTTAGCACAGGAGACTTCACCGAAATTCGTTTATACACTTTCCATCAAAGTGTGATTTCCTCAGGTAACACCAATACTGCTGCAATGCTTCCTTGAAAAGCCCAAGCAAGCTTTGCTTGTCATGACTATCCAGATTGACCCTCGCCTACTTACAACAATGTAATGTAAATCATTGATGTGTTCAATCAGCAGAAAACAGGAAAATAATCATCATGAATAATAGCACTTACACGTAAGTGGGACAGGAAGATGTGAAAATGGTGTTTGTCTTCACTATAATCTTCCCATGATGGGAATATATGCACCTAGTCCCTAACAAAATTGAAAGCATTGTCTTTTAAACTGGGAATAACTGGAATGGGGTTCCAATCTGCAGGAATTGGTCGTCTCTGCAGTTGGGATAGGACTTCGGTTGGTCGACTTGCTGTACTTTTTTGCTAGAGTGGGATTTTTCTGTGGTACGGCTGGTGCTATGAAAACTGAAATCGGCATACCTTTTGCGGGAGTGTAGGTCCTGTGTGGTGGGGCTAGTGGTGTTGCTTATGAAGTATGGGTACAGTCTGCTGGAGTCGGTCCTATGTTTTGTGTCACTGGTTGTAGAGCCAATATAAGTGGGGTGTTGTCTGTTTTCTCTGGCACCACCATGTTTTTAAGGACTTTGCTGGTGCTCCTTCAGGTTCGGCAATCACCCTCTTCCTTTTTGATGTCTGATGCACAAGAACAACATTTGAGTGGAAAAACATGGTATGATGACGTAAGGAATATGTATTGATAACGGATGGGCATGGCATCTTGACATATATGATGAGTAAACTAAGCAGATGGCGGTGCATAAAAGTAGAAGAAATGCAAGACACATTATGCAAGATACGCGCAATCAATAAAACATTTCCAAATTAGAACAGGCACCTTGATGGGTGAACAGGACAAGCCATCTGCCTTTGACTCCTTGAGGTCAGAATAGTCATTAGGACAATATTCTGAACAAGAATCTGCAGGTGGGGAGTGCATGAGTTTCATTGCATCCGGAATGGCACTCAATGCCTTGGTGCCAATTTTGTTAGTCCTTGCAGTGTTCCACAATATTCTTCTAATGCGCGGATTCTGATATTCATTGTGATTACGTAAAATATCTGAGAAGCATGAAAACATAAATAATAGTGAGATTATCTTTGTAATGCATAGGATATTCTAATATAGGGGCTCCATGTAAACCCTCATGTGCTATCACAAGATTCTGATGAGAGAGCCCATGTGTAATGTAATATGGTGCGTGCATTAATATAATCTGGCACAAGTACACAAAAAATAGGCTCCAAAAGTAAGGATAGTTGGAAGATGATAGGTTCATAACATATTGTATGGCTAGAAAGGCTTCGGATACCAGCTCTCTTCAACTGAAGGTGCGGTACTGTTAATATCAGTGTAACTCTCAAAGGCGACACAACTCCCCGCATTTCGTTGCTAATCTTATAGGATTCAAGTGGGAAGGCCAGTACAATTCCTATTCCTATGTTTACAAAATCCTACGAATCAAAGATCCCCAAAGAGTTGAAAGTGTCCATCACAACCGACCGAATAGACCTCTACACTACAAACATCACTGCTCCTCTTCACTACAAGGAACATACTTTACTACTATCATACTCCCTCCATTCCAAAATATAAGTATGTGTAGAGATTTCCACTATGGATCACATACAGATGTATACAAGATACATTTTAGAGTGTTGATTCCCTCATTTTGCTCCATACGTAGTCTATGGTGAAATCTATACAAAGACTTGTATTTAGGAACGGAGAGAGTACTTATTAAAGAAGAACAGAAGAGGAACATGCTAAAGAAGAGCAAGCGGATTTTGGATAATAAAATGTTCATTGCACAGTGCCCACACATGATGAACAAGAGTGCATTAAGAATACAACTCCCCACTGTCTCTCTATATGTGTTGCACGTGATTTTCGAAAGTAAAGTAGGAACATTAGCTGACCAATTAAAGGTTATCTGTTTTAGTAATATTAGCATCATATCTGATTCGTATTTGAGCAACAAGTTTGGAATTATGAGTGGCACGTTGTTTAGCTTCATGGATTGAGGAGCAATGCTAAGCAGCTACGATGATGGTACTGAATATAAAGGAACGTTTGCATGCAAGTCGCGTGACTTTTGTCATTTGGGTCAGTCGACCATTTCAGGCGGTTGGATGAAGACCCTACATCTCCTAACCCTTCTTCTTCCTCTTTGATTCTTCCCCTACAGAACACCGCACAGGCCATCGGCCGAACCAACGGCCCCCACCCCTGCCCTCCCTAGAACCACCCCCACCGCCTATGTTACTCTGCCACCCCACCCCCACCCCCGCTCCCACCCGCATCGAGTTTTGTTTGTTCGGGGAGGCCCCACCACCGCCCCACACAACCACCATCCCCACCCGAGCCCCTTCCTTCCCTCCGGCGAAATTCAGCGAGCTCTCAAAAATCGACTGACCCAATTTTGAAATTTAGTCTACTGTCATTTAACTAGTGCGGAATATAAAAGGGGAAAACCACAAGCATTGCGAGTATAGTGTTGAGTGTGCGATGGCAGATCTGAAGGTGCAAACCGGACAAAGGCAACTTCACAACCAATGTTTGCTTTCAACTAACAAGTAAGATTCTAAGTGATGGACAAGAAATCACAGTAAAGCAGTGGTGATCTATTTTCTTGCTGACATAAATACCCAGATACGAAACAGTACCGCCTATGGTGTTGCACCGTGTAAGCATCTGCTGAGGCATTGAGGGTGCTGTGGTTGCGGTGGCTGTCGGTGGCGTGGAAGCAGATCTAGGAGGGAAGATGGTGGCGGCGAGGGAAATATCCCAGCATGGCGGATGAGACGGCCGTACGAGCGGCCTCATCAAGGAGGACGACGGCGCAGATGAAGCGAGAGGACGCGAATCAAGGGTCCTGGTCTAAAGCTGTGGATGAGAGAGGTCGATCTCTTGTAATGGACGTCGGCATCGGGGTATCAGCTCCGGCATGGTGGAGGAGGACGGCGGTGGATGGGGTGGCGGAAGGACGAGACTGCGGTGGAAAGGGTGTTTTGGCACCCACGGGGTACGAATGGGGAAATGGAGGGAGAGAGGAAGGGGAACCATGTCTTCAGGGCGCGCTTGTCTCAAATGCGAGGAAAATTATGAACTTAGCCATGTTCAAAATTTTCTACATCACAACAATAATAGTTGGTTGGGGATAGGACGGTAATCTCGCATACACTGAATATTTGCCGACGGAGATTTCGGCCAACGAGAGTTTGTTTTGGCCCCGATCGTGTATGAATCGGGGAGGGAGGTCAAAGGCGATTTTTCGGCCAAGGAGGAACTGTGTTTTGGTGCCAACCAGGTATGAATCCGGGGAGGTGAGAGGCGGAGGCGATTATGTCACGTTTGGGTGAAATTACAAGCCTACCCCTATCGAAACCTATAGAAATCGAGTCGATAGGTTTTGCGTGTCAGGGATAGGAAGTAATTTCCATCTCGTAGATTTTGGTTTCGGGCGGTTACTGCGACTTTCCCCGCTTCGTTCAAATTTTTGCAGAGAAAGAGTGCACATTTACCGTGCCAACTCAATTCAAATCCAGTTTGTATTTTTTTTGGGGGTAGGACCCATTTTGTATTCGAATACAAATCTATATACATCATTTTTATATATACTTTCAAAAGCATAACACACTTTATACATAAATATGGTTTGCAAATGGCATGATCTCAGATTCATAAGGCTGGATCCCTCTTAATTTGGATTTTCAAATATTTGAAACAACTTTATGTTAAAATCCAATGAATACATTCCTCGCTAACTGTCTCCAATTAATCTGTGTTTCATGCGGTTCTATTTTTTTACTTCGCAAACATGCATAATGTGTTTCACACACGCAACATATAGTGTACTCCCATTTATACATTAATTGCATAAGAACCATGCATTGTCTCTAATTAAAGAATCTACGGATCACTAATATTGATAAACTATATAACATTACACGTGTCCCCAAATTCAAATGAATATGCATGTTTGGTAAACCAATTTTCGTTAAGATATTCTCGATGTCGTGGTCTCTAGATTAAATATTTGAATCCCCTTTAATCCAGATATTCGTCTCATATAGCTATCACTCATGCTTATATCTCTCTCTAGACCTATACGCCTTCATCGTCTCTCGGGCATCTCTCGTGCTACTTGTATGTCGACAATGATCTTTTATCTTCGTAACACACTGACGATACTCTCTCCCTCAACCTTTGATACGTCTCCAACGTATCTATAATTTTTTATTGTTCCATGCTATTATATTACCTATTTTGGATGTTTAATAGGCTTTACTATACACATTTATATTATTTTTGGGACTAACCTATTAACCGGAGGCCCAACCCAAATTGCTGTTTTTTGCCTAGTTCAGTGTTCCACAGAAAAGGAATATCAAACGGAGTCCAAACGGAATGAAACCTTCGGGAGAGTTATTTTTAGAACAAATGCAATCAGGGAGACTTGGAGTGGACGTTAAGAAAGAAACGAGGCGGCCACGAGGTAGGAGGGCGCGCCCAGGGGTGGTAGGCGTGCCCCCCACCCTCGCGGGCCCCTCGTGGCTCCCCTGACCGACTTCCTTCACCTATATATACTCATATACCCTGAAAACATCCAGGAGCACCACAAAACCCTATTTCCACCGCCGCAACCTTCTGTACACGTGAGATCCCATCTTGGGGCCTTTTCCGGTGCTCCGCCAGAGGGGGAATCGATCATGGAGGGCTTCGACATCAGCACCATAGCCTCTCTGATGAAGTGTGAGTAGTTTACCACAGACCTTCGGGTCCATAGTTATTATCTAGATGGCTTCTTCTCTCACTTTGGATCTCAATACGAAGTTCTCCTTGATCTTCTTGGAGATTTATTCGATGTAACTCTTTTTGCAGTGTGTTTGTCAAGATCCGATGAATTTTGGGTTTATGATCAAGATTATCTATGAACAATATTTGAATCTCCTTTCAATTCTTTTATGTATGATTGGTTATCTTTGAAAATCTCTTCGAATTATTAGTTTGGTTTGGCCTACTAGATTGATCTTTCTTGCAATGGGAGAAGTGCTTAGCTTTGGGTTCAATCTTGTGGTGTCCTTTCCCAGTGACAGCAGGGGCAGCAAGGCACATATTGTATTGTTGCCATCGAGGATAAAAAGATGGGGTTTATATCATATTGCTTGTGTTTATCCCTCTACATCATGTCATCTTGCCTAATATGTTACTCTGTTCTTATTAACTTAATACTCTAGATGCATGCTGGATAGCGGTCGATGTGTGGAGTAATAGTAGTAGATGCAGAATTGTTTCGATCTACTTGTCGCGGATGTGATGCCTATATACATGATCATGCCTAGATATTCTCATAACTATGCACTTTTCTATCAATTGCTCGACAGTAATTTGTTCACCCACCGTAATACTTATGCTATCTTGAGAGAAGCCACTAGTGAAACCTATGGCCCCCGGGTTTATTTTCCAAAATATAAGTTTCCAATCTATTTTATTTTGCAATCTTTACTTTCCAATCTATATCATAAAAATACCAAAAATATCTTATTATCTCTCTATCAGATCTCACTTTTGCAAGTGGTCGTGAAGGGATTGACAACCCCTTTATCGCGTTGGTTGCAAGGTTCTTATTTGTTTGTGTAGGAACGAGGGATTTGCGTGTAGCCTCTTACTGGATTGATACCTTGGTTCTCAAAACTGGGGGGAAATACTTACACTACTTTGTTGCATCACCCTTTCCTCTTCAAGGGAAAACCAATGCATTGTTCAAGAGGTAGCAAGAAGGATTTCTGGCGCCGTTGCCGGGGAGGTCTGCGCACAAGTCAAGATATAGCAAGTACCCATCACAAACTCTTATCCCTCGCATTACATTATTTGCCATTTGCCTCTCATTTTCCTCTCCCCCACTTCACCCTTGTCGTTTTATTCGCCCTTTCTTTCATGTTCGCCTCTTTTTTTTGCTTGCTTCTTGTGTGCATGTTTGCCCTGATGGCTTTGCCTAAAAAAGTTGAACCTCACCGTAGAAGGTTGGAAGAAATCGAAAACAACGTTAGAAACTTTATGACTTTACAATTTGAGCATAATAATTTCTTTAGAAACGAGTTTAAAGAACAAAAAAGCTTTATGGAATACATGAATAAAGAGCTTGATGATATGTCTGTGGTAAACTACTCACCTTAGTTTACCACAGACCTTCGGGTCCATAGTTATTAGCTAGATGGCTTCTTCTTATTCGAAATTTGAAATCTCAGTTTGCCCAAATTTCGGATAAGTAGGCCACCTTAGTTAATAAGATGGCTGCTAAACAGAAGGGTTAGAAGGAAATAATGATGAAGATCTAAAAGTGATTCATGTGTCTCCTATTAAATCTTTGTTTTGCAATATGAATCTTGATAATGATGGGACTGGAGA
The DNA here is from genome assembly GCF_018294505.1 of Triticum aestivum. Lineage (NCBI taxonomy): Eukaryota > Viridiplantae > Streptophyta > Magnoliopsida > Poales > Poaceae > Triticum > Triticum aestivum. The sequence continues at coordinate 428,893,546 of NC_057798.1, read as the reverse complement.
TGAGTCAACTTTAGTTAAAAGGCGTCCCAATGATTCGGAGTTTTTAGATCTTGATGCAAAAATTAGTAAAAGTGGGATTGAAGAGGTCAAAACTTTACATAGCAATGAACCCACTATTTTGGATTTCAAGGAATTTAATTATGATAATTGTTCTTTAATAGATTGTATTTCCTTGTTGCAATCCATGTTAAATTCTCCTCATGCTTATAGTCAAAATAAAGCTTTTACTAAACATATCGTCGATGCTTTAATGCAATCTTATGAAGAAAAACTTGAATTAGAAGTTTCTATCCCTAGAAAACTTCATGATGAGTGGGAACCTACTATTAAAATTAAAATTAAAGATCATGAATGCTATGCTTTGTGTGATTTGGGTGCTAGTGTTTCCACGATTCCAAAAACTTTGTGTGATGTGTTAGGTTTTCGTGAATTTGATGATTGCTCTTTAAACTTGCACCTTGCGGATTCCACCATTAAGAAAACCTATGGGAAGGATTAATGATGTTCTTATTGTTGCAAATAGGAATTATGTTCCCGTAGATTTTATTGTTCTTCATATAGATTGCAATCTTTCATGTCCTATTATTCTTGGTAGACCTTTCCTTAGAACGATTGGTGCAATTATTGATATGAAAGAAGGAAATATTAGATTCCAATTTCCATTAAGGAAAGGCATGGAACACTTTCCTAGGAAAAAAATCAAATTACCTTATGAATATATTATGAGAGCAACCTATGAATTGAATACCAAAGATGGCAGTACCTAGATCTATTCTCGCTTTTATGCCTAGCTAGGGGCGTTTAACGATATCGCTTGTTGGGAGGCAACCCAATTTTTATTTTTGTTCCTTGCTTTTTGTTCTTGTTTAGTAATAAATAATTCATCTAGCTTCTGTTTAGATGTGGTTTTATGTTTTAATTAGTGTTTGTGCCAAGTAGAATCTATAGGATTATCTTGGGTCATAGTTAATTTGATCTTGTTGAAAAACAGAAACTTTTGCACGCACGAGAATAATTTTAATAAATCACAGAAACGTGATTTTCAGTTGATTCATTTTGCAGTAGATTAATAGACAGATTTCCTAGGACTTCCTATTTTGGTAGGATTTTTCGGGTTCCATAAGGATTCGAAAGTTACAGATTACTACAGACTGTTCTGTTTTTGACATATTCTGTTTTCGTGTGTTGTTTGCTTATTTTGATGAATCTATGGCTAGTATAGGGGGGTATGAACCATAGAGAAGTTGGAATATAGTAGGTTTAACACCAGTATAAATAAAGAATGAGTTCATTACAGTACCTTAAAGTGGTGGTTTGCTTTCTTGCACTAACAAAGCTTATGAGATTTTCTGTTGAGTTTTGTGTCGTGAAGTTTTCAAGTTTTGGGTAAAGATTTGATGGATTATGGAATAAGGAGTGGCAAGAGCCTAAGCTTGGGGATGTACAAGGCACCCCAAGGTAAAATTCAAGGACAACCAAAAGCCTAAGCTTGGGTATGCCCCGGAAGACATCCCCTCTTTCGTCTTCGTCTATCGGTAACTTTACTTAATGATATATTGTTATTCACCACATGATATGTGTTTTTCTTGGAGCGTCTTGTATGATTTGAGTTTTTGCTTTTTAGTTTACCACAATCATCCTTGTTGTACACACCTTTTGGGAGAGACACACATGAATCAGAATTTATTAGAATACTCTATGTGCTTCACTTATATCTTTTGAGCTAGATAATTTTGCTCTAGAGCTTCACTTATATCTTTTTAGAGCACGACGGTGGTTTTATTTTGTAGAAATTGTTGATCTCTCATGCCTCACTTATGTTATTTTGAGAGTCTTTCAGAAAATCATGGTATTTGCTTGGGTTATAAAATTGGTCCTAATATGATGGGCATCCAAGTTGGGTATAATAAAAACTTTCATATAGAGTGCATTGAATACTATGATAAAATTGATACTTGATAATTGTTTTGAGATATAAAGATGGTAAAGTTGGATTCATGCTAGTTGGGTAATTATGAAATTGAGAAATACTTGTGTTAAAGTTGGCAAGTCCCGTAGCATGCACGTATGGTGAACATTGTGTGACAAATTTGAAGCATGGGGTGTTCTTTGATTGCCTTCCTTATGAGTGGAGGTCGGGATCGCGCGATGGTTAACTCCTACCAACCCTTCCCCTAGGAGCATGCATAGTAGTACTTTGCTTCGAGGGCTAATAAACTTTTGCAGTAAGTATATGAGTTCTTTATGACTAATGTGAGTCCATGGATTATACGCACTATTACCCTTCCATAATTTTCTAGGCTCTACGGTACCGTGCATTTCCCTTTCTCACCTTGAGAGTTAGTGCAAACTTCGCCGGTGCATCCAAACCCCGTGATACGATACGCTCTATCACACATAAACCTCCTTATATATTCCTCAAAACAGCCACCATACCTACCTATTATGGCATTTCCATAGCCATTCCGAGATATATTGCCATGCAACTTTGCACCGTTCCGTTTATTATGACACGTTCCATCATTGTCATATTGCATTTGCATGATCATGTAGTTGACATCGTATTTGTGGCAAAGCCACCTTTATAATTCTTTCATACATGTCACTCTTGATTCATTGCATATCTCGGTACACCGCCGGAGGCATTGACATAGACTCATATTTTGTTCTAAGCATTGACTTGTAATTCTTGAGTTGTAAATAAATATAAGTGTGATGATATTCATTATTAGAGCATTGTCCCAAGTGAGGAAAGGATGATGGAGACTATGATTCCCCCACAAGTCGGGATGAGACTCCGGACTTTATGAAAAATAAAACAGGACAAAGAAGCCCAAATAAATAAATAAATAAGAGGCCAAAGAAACCCGCCAAAATAAAAAATAAAAAATAAAAAAATGAGAGAAAAAGAGAGAAGGGACAATGCTACTATCCTTTTACCACACTTGTGCTTCAAAGTAGCACCATGATCTTCATGAGAGAGAGTCTCCTATTTTGTCACTTTCATATACTAGTGGGAATTTTTTGTTATAGAACTTGGCTTGTATATTCCAATGATGGGCTTCCTGAAAATGTCCTAGGTCTTCGTGAGCAAGCAAGTTGGATGCACACCCACTTAGTTTCTTTTGATGAGCTTTCATAAATTTATAGCTCTAGTGCATCTGTTGCATGGCAATCCCTACTCCTCGTATTGACATCAATTGATGGGCATATCCATAGCCCGTCGATTAGCTGCGTCAATGTGAGACTTTCTCCTTTTTTGTCTTCTCACATAATCCCTATCATCATACTCTACTCCGCCCATAGTGCTATATCCATGGCTTGCTCTCATGTATTGTGTGAGGGTTGAAAAAGCTGAAGCGTGTTAAAAAGTATGAACCAATTGCTTGGCTGAAACCGGGGTTGTGCATGATGGGAGCATTTTGTGTGATGAAAATGAAGCATGGCCAAACTATATTATTTTGTAGGGATAAGCTTTCTTTGGCTATGTTATTTTGATAAGACGTGATTACTTTGTCAGTATGCTTGAAGTATTACTATTTTTATGTCAATATAGACTTTTAACTTGAATCATTTTGATCTAAACATTCATGCCACAATAAAGAAAATTACATTGAGAAATATGCTAGGTAGCATTCCACATCAAAAAAATTGTATTTATCATTTACCTACTCGAGGAAGAGCAGGAATTAAGCTTGGGGATGCTTGATACGTCTCCAACATATGTATAATTTTTTTATTGTTCCATGCTATTATATTACCTGTTTTGGATGTTTAATGGGCTTTACTATACACTTTTATATTATTTTTGGGACTAACCAATTAACCGGAGGCCCAGCCCAAATTGTTGTTTTTTGCCTTTCAGTGTTTCGCAGAAAAGGAATATCAAACGGAGTCCAAATGGAATGAAACCTTCGGGAGAGTTGTTTTTGGAACAAACGCAATCCAGGAGACTTGGAGTGGACTTCAAGAAAGAAACGAGGCGGCCAAGAGGTAGGATGGTGCGCCCAGGGGGGTAGGCACGCCCCCCACCCTCGTGGGCCCCTTGTGGCTCCCCTGACCGACTTCCTTCGCCTATATATACTCATATACCCTGAAAACATCCAGGAGCACCACGAAACCCTATTTCCACCGCCGCAACCTTCTGTACCCGTGAGATCCCATCTTGGGGCCTTTTCCGGCGCTCCGTCGGAGGGGGAATTTGTCATGGAGGGCTTCTACATCAACACCATAGCCTCTCCGATAAAGTGTGAGTAGTTTACCACAGACCTTCGGGTCCATAGTTATTAGCTAGATGGCTTCTTCTATCTCTTTAGATATCAATACAAAGTTCTCCTTGATCTTCTTGGAGATCTATTCGATGTAACTCTTTTTGCGGTGTGTTTATCGAGATCTGATGAATTGTGAGTTTATGATCAAGATTGTCTATGAACAATATTTGAATACCCTCTAAATTCTTTTGTGTGTGATTGGGTTATCTTTGCAAGTCTCTTCGAATTATCAGTTTGTTTTGGCCTACTAGATTGATCTTTCTTGCAATGGGAGAAGTGCTTAGCTTTGGGTTCAATCTTGCGGTGTCCTTTCCCAGTGACAGCAGGGCCAGCAAGGCACGTATTGTATTGTTGCCATCGAGGATAAAAAGATGGGGTTTATGTCATATTGCTTGGGTTTATCCCTCTACATCATGTCATCTTGCCTAATGTGTTACGCTGTTCTTATGAACTTAATGCTCTAGATGCATGTTGGATAGCGGTCGATGTGTGGAGTAATAGTAGTAGATGCAGAATCGTTTCGACCTACTTGTCGCGGAGGTGATGCCTATATACATGATCATGCCTAGATATTCTCATAACTATGCACTTTTCTATCAATTGCTCGACAGTTATTTGTTCACCCACTGTAATACTTATGCTATCTTGAGAGAAGCCACTAGTGAAACCTATGGCCCCCAGGTCTATTTTCCATCATATAAGTTCCCAATCTATTTTATTTTGCAATCTTTACTTTCCAATCTATATCATAAAAATACCAAAAATATCTTATTATCTCTATCAGATCTTAATTTTGCAAGTGGCCGTGAAGGGATTGACAACCCCTTTATCGCGTTGGTTGCACGGTTCTTATTTGTTTGTGTAGGTACGAGGGATTTGCGTGTTGCCTCCTACTGGATTGATACCTTGGTTCTCAAAACTGAGGGAAATACATACGCTACTTTGCTGCATCACCCTTTCCTCTTCAAGGGAAAACCAATGCAGTGCTCAAGAGGAAAACCAACGCATCACCCTTTCCTCTTCAAGGGAAAACCTTCACTCTATCTCTCTCTAAGTATATACCTCGCTCCCTGATATGTGTCTCTCACTATGATTCTCCCTGTGAAATCTCTTTCACTCACACAAACACAAACTTCACCTCCCGGTGTCTCATTTCTCTCTACTATTCCCCTGTGTGTCACTCGGACACCCCCTCTCACACAGAGATGTCTTGCGCTCCTTAGGTATGAGAAGGTACGACTCTCCTTCCTCTTAATTATCTCTTTCTCACACACAAATACAAACTTTGTCTCCGAGGGTCTCATATCTCTCCACATTCTCTTGTATGTCGCTCACACACACACACACTCTCCCTACAGATATCTCGCGTCCCCTGATATGTCTCTCTAGCTATCACTCTGGTTGTGAAATATCTTTCTCTCTTGCAAACACAAAATTTCGTCTGGCGGGATCTCATTTCTCTCATATTTGTTTGTATGTGACTCACATGCACCCTCTCTCTACCTCTCTCACACCCACACACATAACTTAGCCTTCTGATCCACTCGACTCATATCTCTAACACACACTAGCTAGCATCTTTATCTTTCTATTTATCTGTTTCTCCATAAACCTTCTTTTCTCGCCCTCACTCTTGCTTCCTATCACACACAATATATATGTTTGTCTCTACATGCAGTCATGTGCCCTGTTTTTATCTTTCTCTCACACACACATAACTTCACCCTCTAAACCACTCGGCGGTCATCTCTAACACACAAACTAGCTGATGTCCCTCTAGCTACGATCTATATCTCTCTATCTATATGTAGTTTCTCTGTCAATATTTCTTTCTCGCACACACTCTTGCTTCCTATCACGCACGCTATATCTGTCTATCCATACATGCATCTATAGGTTGATCTCTTTTGCACAATTGTTTTGTCTCGCTCCCTCTGCTCGCCATAGATGCATGCTCCAGCCCACGCCACTATCTCTTGAAGACAAAAACACATGCTAAATTATCAGGCCTTCTTCCCTCCCATGTCTTTGATCTTATGACTTATGTCTTCTTTCTTTTATCTCGATCATGCGCGCACGCACCACGCACACACACACACACACACATCCCACGTATACATGTATACCTCTCGCACATGCATGTTTAAGGTCTCCTATGTCTTCATACGTAGTTAATTACCCTGGGCCCTAACCCATATTGAATCGTTCTCTTCTTGTGTGCACATAACTTCCGCCTGCATGGGTAAAGCACACACTCACACTTAACAATCTCCTTCTAGCTACCCCCCCCCCCTATCTCACTCTTCCCCTATATCCCCGAAACCAATAAGACCATCCCTTCGTTTAATTCCCACCTACATGCACCATTGGTATATAGTAGTCTTCCTGGGTGTCTCTCAAACAAACACGTTATCTCGATGTCGACTCCTCTCATGCGCACACGCCTTATCTTCCCTCTCTGCGGGCATCTTCTCTCTCACACCCCCTCATTGGTGGCCTCTACCATACACATCACCTCTGTACGATGAAGCCACACGAACTTAAATTACTTCCGCCACCAAAGACTCCGCTTCACACACACACACACGCACCCCCCCACACACACGAAGACTCCATCTCACACACACACATGCTCTAGGCGGAGCGATTGTTCCTACCACCCTTCCTCCAATCTTACCCATATGATAAACAAACACCTTAATTTACTTCTATAACATGGACAAATTCCATTTTACTTTAGTAATTACCAAACTTCTCATAATTATATAACACAAATCACGAGCAAGAAGTAACATTTTTTTTACACAACCACGTTAACATGGCCACGTAAATGACTAGCTAAAGTATAATACCATTATACTTATATCCCGATGCAACTAACATGTCCGAAGAGTAGAGTCGCACACATGCACTCTGTCTCTCGGAATCTCACACACATACCAGTTACGTGACGCCCCCTAAGCAGAACCGTCTATTACAATTTGTGCACCCGCGGATACACATGATCGTGCAGATTTATTTAAGCCGGACCGCGAACCCAAACAGTAGCTGCATTCATTCCCCTCCTGCTGCCTCTTCTCTAGTCGCCGTCGCCCCGATAGCCATGGCCCAGCCTAAGGTAACAACATATGCCATACTCTCGCCGGAGCGGTGCTTTAACCTGGAGGTGCCGCGAAGCCCGGATCGCAGCCGGCCTGCCTCCGGAGTCCGTACTAGCTGGAGCCGGACGAGGAGGCGTTGGAGGCGGAGCAGCACATGGAGCCGAAGGAGGAGAACGACGACGCGGAGCTAGAACAGGAGGACGACAACGCGGGTGAAGCGGAGCCAGAGGAGGAAGATGATTTCCATTATACTCAGACTTAAAGGGCTTTGAGTTTCACACCACATTTATTTCATAGAGACAAGAGAAAGGAAATTTTAGTGGTCATGCATGCATCTTTTTCTGCTAGCACTCCTATATAAGTGTTGACCGGTCGCTCCCCACTGACGAGTGCGGGCGATGGAAGAGGAAGGAGAAGGGAAGCGGGCTGTGGAATACGCCAGTTGCAGCACGAGCTCCAAGGAATGTTCATGCCAAACAATGCATAGTTGTACAGTATAGTCCAGCCAAGTATGAATTGGCCTTTAGGTTCCGTGTGGATGACATGGCTGCAACATGCAGGCTGCAGTTCAACAGCCTACCGCTCCGCTTCGCACGGTTTGGTCACGCAAGATTTGCATGCACACGTGTCACACATGTACTTGTCAAAGGCGTGCTCGAAAAAGGGCGACCAGGTCCGCTAGTCCGCGTTGGTCCATGCGCCCAGAAAACAACTAATCCTAGTCGCTGTAAATGTCGTGCGTACTTTAATTTCGGGTTAATGGATGGACGTGAACGTGTCGTACAATGAACCGCCCGCTAGCTCCCTAATCTCTATCTCTACTCTTCTTCTACTACTTCTACTACTCTTCTTTTTTATCTCTACTCTTATAAAAAACAGAGTTGGTGATGATGGTGTGCCTGGCATCCTGCAATATAAGCCGTCCGATTTATATCTGACGGATAGGAAGGAAACAATGGCAATTTTGCAAAAAGATACCCACACCCACTCAACATTTGCAAATAAGGCCTTCCCTCATTCATCCTTTTCTCCCAAATGATAAACTACTCATACAAATGCATCTTGATGTTCCGTGCAATGCATGGGCATCTTGCTAGTATTATATTTATATTTATCTTATAAAAAACAGAGTCGATGATGATGGTGCGCCTGTCACCCTGCAATATACGCCGTCCGATTTATATATGAAGAATATGAAGGAAACTATGGCAATTTTGCGAAAAGATACCCATACGCCTCTCCACATTTGCAAATAAGGCCTTCCCTCGTTCATCCTTTTCTCTCACAAGATAAACTACTCCTACAAATGCATATTGATATTACGTGCAACGCACGAGGATGTTTCCTTGGGGGTCTCTCCAGCGCGGCATGGCCGTAGTTGCAAGTTGACGCCCCTTGAGATGACGACGTTGAGGGGCACTAGGATTTTGTCCGATGAGCAGGTGAGTGATGAGTTTGATCATGTAGCAAATGCATTCCAAAGACTACTTCTGTGTCCATTTCCTAATTCCCCCGCTGCCCACTGTTTCACAGGTTAGGCTTGGTGCCAGTGGAGATTGGCTTGCATATGTATGGGGGGTACCAACATCAATTTCCACAACATTTACAATGGTGACACCGTTCCCGTAGAACCTTTGTCCAACATTGGGATCAGCCATGCAACGGGCCATCGCCTGAATTGGTACGATGGAATCACGGTGAGATTGAAGCAGATAGCAATCCCGGAAGCCCCGATAAGGTCGTCCGCCAACAAAAAATACACTCTCATCATGGTGTTCGACATCGCGATTGCTTTCACGAACCCTGCACATGGCGGTCAAAGGTGGACCATGCTGTCTGCGGCCGATTTGTTGCCCTACGAGTACGAAGATGATGTGCTCCTTTCTAACCGCATCTTCGTGGTGACAAATGAGGGGAATTCTTTCGTATGGGATGTCCTTTGGTATACTCCCTCTCTTCCTATTCATTTGTTTTGAAATTTTAATTTTATAAGTTTCAAATTCAAATTTAGAGCTCCCCATCCCATGTTGAGATTACAATGTCCATTAAATAGTTGCGTGCATGTACTACTTTTTATTGGTCATTTATATTGTTCACGCATGCATGCATTGCAAGTAATGTTTTTTACCACAATTTCATAGGAAACTGAGTGCAATGATTGAGTAGTTTTTCCCGAGACCTTCCAACTAGACATGTCTTTCTCTCTGGGTCGCACTTTGTATCATTCATACCACTAGTACTATGTGTGGTCTCCGACCTAGAAGTGGAAGAAGTAGAGACGCTCGACCATGTTGTTCATGTCCCACTCCTTTCGCTGACGTGTAGGACATCCAACATGTGTCGTGTTTGGCACTCTTTTGTCGTAAGAGTTGAAATGCTAGCTTTCATCAAAAATAACAAATAATTATAATTAAGGAGTGATACTATACTACGCGGTTTCCTTGCTCCTCGATATCGGAAAGAATACTTCCGTTCACCGACATGTGGGACGTCGACCATCCTGGTCCACTTGCCATGCATGCATAACTCTAAGGGTGAGTCACCCTGGTCTTCGTGCCACAGTAATAATGACTAATGAGCCGTCAAATCACAGACCCAACCTTTCCCACTGTGAAGTTGCTCAGACTTTGTTGAATTCTGCTTCTTGAAGAAAACTACTGTACCAGTAGTACTGCTAGCTACAGTAGTACTATACTCCAGCAGAGGCCTCCTTTGGTTCATAGGATAGGAATTTTATAGGAATATAAAAAGCATAGGAAGTGAGATGACATGCATGTCAATTCCTATAGAGAAAGAGATGCCATTTCATGCATAGGATAGGAATTTTTTGCATTGATTCTAGGCTAATGTACTTGTAATTTGCTCTAAAAACTACAGTACTAACTAGTATTGATACATGCTCATAATCAATTGAACAAATGAACGGGCCACACAGACACACACACTACTAGTAGTACTACTACTTCTCACATGCTGGCCAGACGTCGTCGTTCTCCTTCCCGGATTTATCGGCGATACCCCACCGTGCTTGGATCTTCGCCGAACTCTCCGCATAAGCACATGCTTCCTCTTCTTTCTTGCGGCGGCGGGCCTCTCTTTTCTTGAGTGCTTTCCACCTTTTCCGCTCCCTCTGTGCGGATTTGGCCGCCTCTTGCTCTACCGCCCATTCGGCCTTGGCAGCTTCAAGTCCGCCCACGTAGTTGTGAGTCGCGAGCGGCGATGAACTCGTCACGGCGGGATGCCATTGCTTCCCTACCATTTTGTGTGCGGTCATGGGCGGCTAGGAACTCGGCGCGGCAGGATGCCATCGCTTGCTTACCAGTTAGTGTGCAGCGCGGTGGCATGAATGACGCTTAGTGAGAGCTCTAGGGTAGAGTGGCCGGACAACCATATATAGTGTGCATTGGTTTGTCAAGAGCTCAAGGACAGAAGATGAAGGAAATTTGTATTTCCCTTCAATCCTGGTCATTTATTACCGAGTAAAATGCATTGGCGGTCATCGAACTTGTCTCGATAGCTCACTTTGATCATTGTATACGAGATATGGTGATTATATGGTCACAGGCTCAGCGTATAGCTCTGTATTTGTCTAGTTGACCAGTCAAACAGTCCACATGCGCCTCATCAGCTCGTGTTCTGTATCTACCTAGCTATGCGGGCCTGCCTGTCAGTGGAGAAAGAAATAAAAACCAAAATTATGCGTATGTGAGGAATCAAACCACGAACTCGTCACTACAACGCACACTCGTCAGCCAAATGAAATGAAATACTTTGCGATAAATGCACAAACTGATTTTTTTTTAATATTATACGTGATGCACACATTAGCGCACTCCGTACATAGACGCAAGTAGGATGTTCGCGTGCAGACACTCGTGCTCACGCTGTCAAACCATGCTAATGCATGCACGTCGCCCTCTCAATCAAATTCCTCTCATGGTGCAACGCAAACGGCAAGCCCGTCACCTACGCGCCCCGACAGTCTCGCAAAAAAAAAGACGTTGGCAGGTGGCCTCCGTGAACACTAAGCATGTATTCACCTGGCTCAAGACCAATGTCATACTCGTGCTTGGGCGCCGAGCTGCTCGACATTAGCCATGGCTCTACACACGACACGACGACGTGACTCGGCGCCTTGCTCATGTATATCATCCATCACAACGACAATCTATTGAATAGCCTAGCTAGAGAGGGTACTATGGTACCTATATATGTATCGTGAGTGACCGATCATAGTGCCACTACACATGAGTGTGTGTTTGATCGATTCATACACTATTCGTAAGTTATGCCTGGTTGTGTGGTGTCTAATGGTGGTCGTCGAAGGCCAGCTAGCGACAAGAGCGGCTACATGGATGCCTGGTTGTCAATACGTGCCGCATACGCTTCAAAGGCTCGTCATCCATGAGTTCACATTTTACCACCACGCTAGCGTCTGACCGCCCTGGCCTATCGAAACCCCTTCCATCTCTAGCGTGCGCTTCCGACCTGAAACGGTCACCCTGGATCCAAAACTTCAATGTCACATTAACGCCCGACGCGACCTCTCACTGGCGTCGGCATTGCCGTAGCGTAACGGCCGAGAGAGCGCCACCCGCGCGGCATCCCGGTGCAAGCGACTACTCCGTGTTAATGACACCACGGCCATCCGTCCATCCGCCGCCCACATTAATGACACGTGACTGCCGTCGAACCTACTCCGGCGCCAGCCGTCCATCCGTCTGCAGCGGATCATTTCCATTCGCCCGCTATATTAACTTCAGCCCCAGCTCCCAGCCATAGCCAAAGATCCACAGTCATTCTCCTCTGGTTCCCTTCCTTCTGTCGGCACCACTCCAACCATGGCCTCCTGGCGCTCCAAAGCTCTCTTGGACGTACAGTCGTAGGAGCAGATGAAGGACATCGGCAGCTCTGCTCCAGGCGCGTTCCAAAGCTCTCTTGGATGTACTGTCACAGGAGCAGACCAAGGACATC
>NC_057798.1:428867801-428880996 GCF_018294505.1 Triticum aestivum | reverse complement strand
TGAGGAAGAGTAGTACATGGTAGGTCGCCGCTGCTCTGGTCCCAGGAAGGCCACCGCTCTTCCACTCAGTCGACGCCAAGCTTGGTGGGCTAAACATCGGTGGCCGATTAGACACTTGACAGCGACGTGGAGGCGGAAATCTTCAGAACCATGTGCTCTGGAGGAGGAGGTTATCAAGGCGAAGCTAGACAAAGCCAAGGCGTATGAGGAGGAGGCAAATGCAATAGCCAGAGCGTCAGTTCTCGCGGCTCATGGACGGACATGGTGTTCGGGCGCCGGCGATCGGTTTGATTAGGTTTACAGTAGGTTTTAGTATGGTTTGTGCGAAATATGTAATGAATTTCGTCCAGTTTATAGGAAAAGTTTTCGAAATGTAATGAATTTCATCCGGTTAATTTGAAATTTGCTTTGTTTGTACTGTAGCACATCATAGCACTCAAACTAGCCCGCCTAATGCATGGGAAAGCCCTGCCCTCGTCATTTTGTTCTGGATTCTATTGATCGATCGCACAAAAATGTTACGCTTTTGCAAGTTCAAACAAAAAAGGCAGCACACTTGAAAGCACGCATGCCGCATTCGCGTCGCACCCCCGACTCGCACGCCGCTCACCAGAGGGTACACGCGTTGTCTTGCATTTTCACTGACATGTGGAGCTGCAATTGAATAAACCGTCGATAGCCGAAATCTAATCGCTCGACGGGCATCGGCTGAGAAGAGAGACAGGGAAGGGAGAAGAGATCGCCCGCCCGCCCCCACGGACTCCAAGAAATATGGTGATAATATGAGGTGGGCCATGCGAGAGTCTGGACCGCTTCCAAGCCCGCTTCTGACCGCCCTGGCCCACCAGAAAACCCCTCCCCCATCCCGCATGTGATACGTCTCCATCGTATCTATAATTTTTGATTGTTCCATGCCAATATTATTCAACTTTCATATACTTTTGGCAACTTTTATATTATTTTTGGGACTAACATATTGATCCAGTGCCCAGTGCCAGTTCCTGTCTGTTGCATGTTTTATGTTCTGCAGAAACCCCATATCAAACGGAGTCCAAACGGGATAAAAACGGACGGAGAATTATTTTGGAATATTTGTGATTTTTAAGAAGTAAAATCAACGCGATACGGTGCCCGGGGTGGCCACGAGACAGGGGCCCACGCCCACTCCAGGTGGGTGTGTTCCCCACCCTTCTGGGCCCCTCGTAAGGTGGTTGATGCTCTACTTTGTCCACAAGAAAGCTAATTTTTGGAAAAAGATCTGGGCGAAGGTTTCAATCCAATCGGAGTTACGGATCTCCAGATATAAAAGAAACGGTGCCAGGGCAGAATCTGAGAACGTAGAAACAGAGAGAGATAGAGAGATAGACCCAATCTCGGAGGGGCTCTTGCCCCTCCCATGCCATGGGAGCCAAGGACCAAAGGGGAAACCCTTCTCCCATCTAGGGAGGAGGTCAAGGAAGAATAAGAAGAAGGGGGGCTCTCTCCCCCTTGCTTCCGGTGGCGCCAGAACACTGCCGAGGGCCATCATCATCACCGCGATCTTCACCAACACCTCTACCATCTTCACCAACATCTACATCACCTTCCCCCATCTATATCCAGCGGTCCACTCTCCCGCAACCCGATGTACCCTCTACTTGAACATGGTGCTTTATGCTTCATATTATTATCCAAATATGTGTTGCCATCCTATGATGTCTGAGTAGATTTTCGTTGTCCTATCGGTGATTGATGAATTGCTATGATTGGTTTGAGTTGCATGTTTTATTATTGGTGTTGTCCTATGGTGCCCTCCGTGTCGCGCAAGCGTGAGGGATTCCCGTTGTAGAGTTTGCAATATGTTCATGATTTGCTTATGGTGGGTGGCGTGAGTGACAGAAGCACAAACTCGAGTAAGTAGGTTGTTTGCGTATGGGATAAAGGGGACTTGATACTTTAATGCTATGGTTGGGTTTTACCTTAATGAATCTTTAGTAGTTGCAGATGCTTGCTAGAGTTCCAATCATAAGTGCATATGATCCAAGAAGAGAAAGTATGTTAGCTTATGCCTCTCCCTCAAATAGAATTGCAATAGTGATTACCGGTCTAGTAACGTAGTCAATTGCTTAGGGACAATTCCACAACTCCTACCACCACTTTTCCACACTCACTATATTTACTTTAGAGCATCTTCATCTAAACAGCCCCTACTTTTTATTTACGTGTTCTTTATTATCTTGCAAACCTATCCTATCACACCTACAAAGTACTTCTAGTTTCATACTTGTTCTAGGTAAAGCGAACACTAAGCGTGCATAGAGTCGTATCAGTGGCAGATAGGACTTGAGAGGGTATTTGTTCTACCTTTAGCTCCTCGTTGGGTTCAACACTCTTACTTTTTGAAAGAGGCTACAATTATCCCCTACACTTGTGGGTTATCAAGACCTTTTTCTGGCACTGTTTCCTGGGAGTCATAGCATGCGCTGAATATTCTCGTGTGTGCTTGTTTGCTTTGTCACTAAGTAGTTATTATTTGTTGTTCCAAGTTATTCTTTATCTTTAGTTATGGATATGGAACACGAAATATCAAAAAAATTAGGTGTAGATGCTACTCATGGAGATGGGCAACCTCCTAAAACCCTCGATGCTCGTTATGTGAAAGAAATTATGTACTACTTTAATAATCCTGAGAAAACCACATTCAATATTGTTATGGGAGACATGTTGGATCAACGTGAATACTTTAGGGATTATCGCTTGACACAAAAAGGGAAACTATTATGGGATCAAATTTCTATGTTGCGTTGGTATGCTCGTCAACTATGCTTGATACATGATTATACTTGTTGCTCTAGGATGAAGGCTCCACACCTTCCCTTTTCATGCAAATTCAATGATAATGAATCCTTAGCTTCTTATGCTAATGGTAGATATGATTACTATGATGTGGAACAAATTGAAGAATTTGTTGCTTTTGGGGGTGCTTATGAGATTGAATCTATGTTTAAAGCGTTTGACGATTTTGATGATTCAATTTATAGACCAGAAAATCTTGCTATACTTAGATATTGCTATGAAAATTATGAATACAATTACAATATTAATGCATTTATTGAGAAAGTCTCCGTTGTCCAAGAAGAGACTAATATTTTGCAGGAAGCTATGGAAGAAGAAATTGATGAAACTGTGAGCTCATTGGATGAAAAAGATGATGAGGAGAGCGAAGAACAAAAGGAGGAAGAGCGGATTGATCACCCATGCCCACCTTCTAATGAGAGTAACTCTTCAACTCATACATTGTTTAATTCCCCTTCGTGCTTACCTAAGGATGATTGCTATGATGATTGCTATGATCCCGTTGATTCTCTTGAAATATCCCTTTTTGGTGATGCTTGCTATGCTTGTGGCCAAGATGCCAATATAAATTATGATTATGGAGATGAACTTGCTATAGTTCCTTATGTTAAACATGAAATTGTTCCTATTATACCCACGCATGATAGTCATATTATCCTTTTGAATTCTCCCTACTACACTATATAGGAGAAGTTTGTGCTTATTAAGGATTATATTGATGGGTTGCCTTTTACCATTGCACATGATGATTTTGATAGATATAATATGCATGTGCTTACTGCTCCTACTTGCAATTATTATGAGATAGGAACTATATCTCCGCCTCTCTATGTTTCCAATATGATGAAATTGCAAGAAACTGTTTATACTATGCATTGGCCTTTATGATGTGTGCATGAATTGTTCTTTTATGACATGCCGATGCATAGGAAGAGAGTTAGACTTTGTTTTTGCATGATATATATTACTTTGTGCTCACTACTAAATTACAAATCATTGTTAATTAAAATTGGCTTTGATATACCTCGGGATCCGGGTGGATCCATTACTTGAGCACTATATGCCTAGCTTAATGGCTTTAAAGAAAGCGCTGTCAGGGAGACAACCTGGAAGTTTTAGAGAGTCGTTTATTTCTGTTGAGTGCTTTTATATAGTCTAAAAACAAAAAAAATAAAGAGGGGAACTCAAAACTTTTCAAAAAGGAAAGTGAAAGTGAGAAAGACAAGCATTATTGAAGTGGGAGCTAGCCTTGAACTTTCTTCATGCTCATGGAAACTTTGTGAATCTTGATTACATAAACTTTTAATCAAAAATAATTATCCCCTTGTACAATTCAATTGTATTATAAAAATAATGTGCCAAGGTTTGCCTTTAGGATGTTTACAATGCTTGTTGGTTTGTACGGTGCAGGACAGAAACTTTGGCTGTAGTGCGTGATTTTACATTTTTAACTGGAACATCAAACGGTTCTGATTCTTTTTGAAATGTCTAGCTGTACAAATTGTTAAGTTTTTAGAATTTTGGTATAATTTGTGGGGTACCAGAAGTATGGTGAATGCTCATATTGCTACAAACTGTTTTGTTTTTGACAGATTCTGTTTTTGATGCATAATTTGCTTGTTTTGTTGAATCTATCAATTTATATCAGTGGATTTAAGCCATGAAAAAGTTATATTACAGTAGACACAATGCAAAAACAAAATATGAATTGGTTTGCAACAGTACTTAGAGTAGTGATTTGCTTTATTATACTAACGGATCTTACCGAGTTTTCTGTTGAAGTTTTGTGTGGATGAAGTGTCTAATCGAGGATGTCTCGATATGAGGAAAAGGAAGAGAAGAAAGAGCTAAAGCTTGGGGATGCCCAAGGCACCCCAAATAAATATTCAAGGATACTCAAGCGTCTAAGCTTGGGGATGCCCCGTAAGGCATCCCCTCTTTCTTCAACAAGTATCGGTATGTTTTCTTATTCGTTTCGTTCATGCGATATGTGCAAGTCTTGGAGCGTCTTTTGCATTTAGTTTTGATTTTTATTTTATGCACCATGCTGGTATGAGATAGTCCTTGGCTGATTTATAGAATGCTCATTGCACTTCACTTATATCTTTTGAGTGTGGCTTTATAGAATGCTTCATGTGCTTCACTTATATCATTTGAAGTCTGGATTGCCTGTTTCTCTTCACATAGAAAACTGCCATTTGTAGAATGCTCTTTTGCTTCACTTATATTTGTTAGAGCATGGGAATATCTTTTGTAGAAAGAATTAAACTCTCTTGCTTCACTTATATCTATTTAGAGAGATGACAGGAATTGGTCATTCACATGGTTAGTCATAAAATCCTACATGAACTTGTGGATCACTGAATATGATATGTTCGATTCCTTGCAATAATTTTGCGATATAGAGGTGATAATATGTGGGAGGTACTAGTAGATGGTTGTGTTTAGTAAGGATATTGGTGTTAAGGTTGTGATTCCCGAAGCATGCACGTATGGTCTACTAACTATGTAACCAAATTGGCGCACATTGTATTTTGATTGTTTATCTTTGCGTGAAGGTCGGGGGCGCGCGATGGTTAACTCCTACAAACCTCCCCCCTAGGAGCATGCGCGTTGTACTTTGTTTCAAGGGCTAACAAATTTTTGCAATAAGTATGTGAGTTCTTTATGACTAATGTTGAGTCCATGGATTATACGCACTCTCACCCTTCCATCATTGCTAGCCTCTTCGGTACCGTGCATTGCCCTTTCTCACCTTGAGAGTTGGTGCAAACTTCACCGGTGCATCCAAACCCCGTGATATGATACGCTCTATCACACATAAGCCTCCTTATATCTTCCTCAAAACAGCCAACATGCCTACCTATCATGGCATTTCCATAGCCATTCCGAGATATATTGCCATTCAAATTCCATCATCATCATATACATGACTTGAGCATTCATTTTCATATTGCTTTGCATGATCGTAAGATCGCTAGCATGATGTTTTCATGGCTTGTCCATTTTTTGATGTCATTGCTACGCTAGATCATTGCACATCCCGGTACACCACCGGAAGCATTCATATAGAGTCATATCTTTGTTCTAGTATCGAGTTGTAATATTGAGTTGTAAGTAAATAAAAGTGTGATGATCATCATTATAGAGCATTGCCCCATGAAAAAAAGAAAAAAAAAAGAGAGGCCAAAGAAGCCTAAATAAAAAAGGGGGCGAAAGAAGCCCACCCAAAAAAGAAAAAAGAAAAAAAAGGAAGAAAAGAAAAGGGGCAATGTTACTATCCTTTTTCCACACTTGTGCTTCAAAGTAGCACCATGTTCTTCATATAGAGAGTCTCCTATATTGTATTTCATATACTAGTAGGAATTTTCATTATAGAACTTGGCTTGTCTATTCCAACGATGGGCTTCCTCAAATGCCCTAGGTCTTCATGAGCAACCAAGTTGGATGCACACCCACTTAGTTTTCAGTTTGAGATTTCATACACTTATAGCTCTAGTGCATCCGTTGCATGGCAATCCCTACTCCTCGCATTGACATCAATTGATGGGCATCTCCATAGCTCATTGATTAGTCGCGTCGATGTGAGACTTTCTCCCTTTTTGTCTTCTCCACATAACCCCCACCATCATATTCTATTCCACCCATAGTGCTATATCCATGGCTCACGCTCATGTATTGCGTGAAGGTTGAATTTTTTTGCGAATACTAAAGTATGAAACAATTGCTTGGCTGACACTGAGATAGGCATGAGGGGTACCTTGTGTTAAGAAAAGGGAGCATACAAGACTATATGATTTTGTAGGGATAACGTTCTGGAAGCATTGATATTTTAAAATACATGATTGTTTGTTGGGATGCCCTAAGTATTATTGTTTTTATGTCAAATGATAGACTATTTCCTTGAATCACTCGTGTCTTAATATTCATGCCATGATTAGATTACATGATCAAGATTATGTTAGGTAGCATTCCACATCAAAAATTATCTTTTTTATCATTTACCTACTCCATGACGAGCAGGAATTAAGCTTGGGGATGCTGATACGTCTCCGTCGTATCTATAATTTTTGATTGTTCCATGCCAATATTATTCAACTTTCATATACTTTTGGCAACTTTTTATATTATTTTTGGGACTAACATATTGATCCAGTGCCCAGTGCCAGTTCCTGTCTGTTGCATGTTTTATGTTTTGTAGAAATCCCATATCAAACGGGATAAAAACGGACGGAGATTATATTGGAATATTTGTGATTTTTTTGGGAAGTCAAATCAACGTGAGATGGTGCCCGAGGTGGCCACGAGACCGAGGCCCACACCCACTCCAGGTGGGCGCGCCCCCCACCCTTGTGGGCCCCTCATAAGGCGGTTGAGGCTCTACTTTGGCCGCAAGAAAGCTAATTTTTGGAAAAAAGATCTGGGCAAAGGTGTCAATCCAATCAGAGTTACGGATCTCCAGATATAAAAGAAACGGTGCCAGGGCGGAATCTGGGAACGCAGAAATAGAGAGAGAGAGAGAGAGAGAGAGAGAGAGAGAGAGAGAGAGATCCAATCTCGGAGGGACTCTTGCCCCTCCCATGCCATGGGAGCTAAGGACCAGAGGGGAAACCCTTCTCCCATCTAGGGAGGAGGTGAAGGAAGAAGAAGAAGAAGGGGGGCTCTCTCCCCCTTGCTTCTGGTGGCGTCAAAACGCTGCCGGGGGCCATCATCATCACCGCGATCTTCACCAACACCTCCGCCATCTTCACCAACATCTCCATCAGCTTCCCCCATCTATATCCAGTGGTCCACTCCCCCGCAACCCGCTGTACCCTCTACTTGAACATGGTGCTTTATGCTTCATATTAGTATTCTATGATGTGTTGCCATCCTATGATGTCTGAGTAGATTTTCGTTGTCCTATCGGTGATTGATGAATTGCTATGATTGGTTTGAGTAGCATGTTTTATTATTGGTGCTGTCCTATGGTGCCCTCCGTGTCGCACAAGCGTGAGGGATTCCCTCTGTAGGGTTTGTAATATGTTCTTGATTTGCTTATGGTGGGTGGCGTGAGTGACAGAAGCACAGACCCGAGTAAGTAGGTTGTTTGCGTATGGGATAAAGGGGACTTGATACTTTTGTGCTATGATTGGATTTTACCTTAATGAATCTTTAGTAGTCGCGGATGCTTGCTAGAGTTCCAACCATAAATGCATATGATCCAAGAAGAGAAAGTATGTTAGCTTATGCCTCTCCCTCAAATAGAATTGCAATAGTGATTACCAGTCTAGTAACATAGTCAATTGCTTAGGGACAATTCCACAACTCCTACCACCACTTTTCCACACTCGCTATATTTACTTTATTGCATCTTCATCTAAACAACCCCTACTTTTTATTTACGTGTTCTTTATTATCTTGCAAACCTATCCTATCACACCTACAAAGTACTTCTAGTTTCATACTTGTTCCAGGTAAAGCGAACACTAAGCATGCGTGGAGTCATATCAGTGGCAGATAAGACTTGAGAGGGTATTTGTTCTACCTTTAGCTCCTCGTTGGGTTCGACACTCTTAGTTATCGAAAGAGGCTACAATTATCCCCTACACTTGTGGGTTATCAGCATGCGCTCCCCCCTCAGACGTCAGCTGCCCGCATTCATAGCAAGTAGGTAGTACAGTACAATACTGGGCTATAAGCCCGCTTATGTGGAGGAGAGAGAGGCATTGACAAAGTCAAGGAGTGAGCTCTGCAAGAGCCCGTCTCTACACGTGCTCTTAGGTATAAAAACAATAATTCTAAAAAAAGAGGTATAAAAAACAATTGTGTCTAAAAAAAGAAGGTAAAAACATCTGAGAGGAAATAGATAGAGAGAAAGTGAGAAAAAGTTGTAACCTTATAGTCAACACTATGGTACATGAGGAGGGAGTTGTGCCCATGCCAAGTTCACTGGGTTGCCGTGTTTCACACTCCTCCGTCGTAATAGTAGAGACAATGGCTTTCATGAAATATAAACAATGAATACTCGTTTCTCATCCTCAATATCAGAAAGAATACTTTCATTCGCTGACATGTTGGACGCCGACCATCCTAGTTCACCTGCCATGCAGAAAATTATCCTGGTCCACCCCGGTCGTAGCACAGTCCCAACCTTTCCCACTGTAAGTTGGTCGGACGAAGGAACCATTATGACTTTGTTGAATTCCACTTCTTCAAAAAAACTTACTGTACCCGCAATACTGCTACCACATGCGAAGACTGGACGGCACTGTAGCACGTCATATCACTAAAACCCACTAGGCCAAACTAGCCCGCCTAGGGTTTGTACGTCTCTGTACTGCTATGATTTTGTGTTCTAAGAAAATATCTTTCATCAATCTAATGATTAGGAGTAGAAAGATGGTCTTTCTCTCACTCTAGATCTCTCGCCGTCCCACAACCCCTCTAGCACACGTACACACTCCCTGTAGCCACTTTGAAAGTACGACGTCACTACAGATTCACGCTTCCAACAAAAAAATTACACATTCACGCGTGTTACAAGTATGTGCCAGTTTTGCTGGCTATTAACGTGAGGCCTCCTTTGGTTTAGAATAATCTTGTAGGAATTTCATAGGATAGGATTTCTATAGGAAAAATTTCTATATAGCCTTTTGGTTTATAGGAATGTAATCATATTCCTATGGAGGAATTCTTCCTATCCTCCACATTTCATAGGAAAATAAACATTAGCCTAGACTCAATGGAAAAAATCCTATGATGTGAATCAAAGGGCATCTCCTTTCCTATTCCTACTCATAGGATTTAAGATACATGTCATCTCATTTCCTATGACTTTCCTATTGCTACAATTTTCCTATCCTATGAACTAAATGAGGTCAGAATGTATACGTGAAACAACTCTTTGAGTTTGTTCTGAATTAATGTATAATTGTGGACTATTGTTTGACCGATCGCTAAGCCCACAATTTTAGGAGCTTGGGCTATTGGCCGATCGATGACGGATCAGACCTATAAGCGTACCACGAGCTCATCAGCCCTAACGTTTCTCTTCGGTGAGTGTTTTGCAAGTACTATAGCTCGCACAGTAGCTAGCCTACTAACACCAAGAATCATCAAACAAGCCCTGCCGATATGATAAACAGTTCAAACTTACATCTAAGCATGCCATATATTACATCAACAGTTGGTGATGATACATCTATTTCCATAACTCGGAGAGGGTTCAGATGATTCACTATCAAACAAAAGTAGCAAGTAATGCCCACACAAGACAGTGCACCAGCCCTAAGATGGTTTGATAACACGCATCGTTCTGGTAATTAAACACAATGAAAACTACCTTGAAGGATTAGCGCGGCCAACTATCTTGTCATCGATCTCTCGGGCAATGACCACATCACGAACAACGGCATGGGAATCGATCTCTGGAGCGATGTCCACAGGACAGACCTCGACATTGGAATTGATCTCTGGGGCGATGTCCACGGGACGGACAACGGTGTCGGAATCTATCTTTGGGGCAATGTCCACAGTACGGACCGCGACATCGGAATTGATTTGTGGGGCGATGTCCACAGGACGGACAGCGCTGTCGGAATCGACCTCCGGGGTGATGCCCACAAGATGGATCGCGACATCGAAAACGATCTCTGGGGCATTGTCCATAGGATGGACCACGACATCGGAATCCTCAAGGACGTCCACTGGCACCTGCACAACCCTAACATATTAGCAAGCACATTACAAATAATCAAAAACCACAACTATGGTAAGCCATTTTTTTACCTTGTGCAGCTCACCGGGGGATCCCATCCCTCCCGAGGCCATCGCCTTGCCAGGGAAATACTTCTTCTCAACGGCGACTATCTCCTCAAACTCGGCCTTGAGCCTCTCATAGGTGGCCATTAGTGTTTCTGGGGTAGGCACGGTGGGGCCCTTGCTGTTCTTCCAGCTTTCTTTGAGTTGTTTCTCCGCCAACATCGTTAACTCATTGGCCCGTGCTTGTTTATTGGAGGTCTTCGTCTTCATGGGTTGGCCCGCCGACATGGCCAACTCATTGGTCGGTGCTCGCTTCCTGGAGATCTCTGCCTTGAGTGGGTTGTTCGTCGGCAACTCTTTGCCTAGTGCTCTAGGATCCATCAATAAACTGACAAACAAAAAGCAATCGAAAGGAAACCACAATCGCAATGAAAACGGGAAAAGAATAGGCTGTGAGAATCAGTCAGTGCTTGGCAAAAAGAAGATTATTGGAATCAAAACATAGTAGCATCACTGATTCGCCTACCTTTCCTTTGTCGGTACACAAGAAAAATGGCAGAAGTGAGTAGGCTGGAGTGAGGTTTTCTTCAAGGGGAGAAAGGGCTTCAATGAGCGTTCCAGTGAAATGATGGTTGCTTCGTCCAGTCCAACTTCGAGGCCACTTTACCACTGCTGGTAAAGGTGTGGGTTTTGTGATATGACGGGTCATGACGGCCACACCAGGGTGACCAATGAGTCTCGACTGTAGCAGCTCACTGTGATTTTGTGGATGGCACGCGGGCCCGAATGCCTTGATGTCCCGCATGTAGATAGAGCGGCTAGTCATATGCAGTACTTCGTCCTAGTTTATTGGTCCCTATGATAAATCTGTGCCAACTTTTGACTATAAATTTAACTAACAAAATGTTCATGCATGTCACAAAAAATTACATCATTGAAAATTATGTTCAAATACTAACCAAATGATATAATTTTTGTTAACACGCACTAACGTTTTGTTAGTTAAATCGTTGGTCAAAATTTAGCACAAATTACAAAGGGTTCCAATAAAGATTGTACTCTCACATTTTGTTCTGAGGATACTCCCACATCAAAAATATAAATAATAATGCATGTTGGGGCACCCCACGTTTTCGATAATTTTAGTCATGGGCTTGTTCACAAATTTTATGAGACGGTGGTTGTTCACTTAATGGAGGGTCTAGTACCAGACTTGAACAATACAAAGTGCGACCTGGAATACCATAACACCAGTTAGAATAAGCGGGTAGCTATCTCAAAAAACAATCAGCAACTCAAAAAAACCATGACCTGGCACATACACAATTTTAAACGATTGTTTTGATGGAGTGAAAAAAGAAAACTACCCCACTATATGTATGCCGGGGAGAACTGATCCACGAACACCTATGGGGCCGGCGGACCGGGCCCCTTTCGGTTCGGCGGGGGGCGGAGGTCGCACGAAGAGCAGATCGAGGCGAGGCACACGAGCAGTTTACCCAGCTTCGGAGCTCTCCGGAGAGATAACACTCCTACTGCTGCTTGTCTGGTTGTATTATCTGGTGTTCTTGCTCTCGAGCGAGAGAGTGTGATGTTTTCTGGGCTACAAATGGATCGAAGCAAACTGTCTGAGGCTCCGAACCGAACCGAACCCCCTCTACGTTGCGCATGGGCCTCCTTTTATACGCTAAAGGGGTCACCGACAGGTGGCAACGCAGAGGAGGGTAAAAACGTAAAAAGCGAGGTAGTTGATACAATTGCTTGTACAGTGCACCCTACCTAACCCCGACGGCAGGGGACAAGGGCATTAAATGCCCGTCTGAGTCGCCCGAACAGTGCAGAAAAGGACCGTTAGGGGCGCCACCGTTCGCCACGATGGCGATCTGGTCAGCTTCGCATGCCACTGCACATCGCTAGCTGCACAGCCTCCCGCCACGCGCACCCGGAGAGGCCCCGAGAGCGACACGTTGGTGGATGCGCTGGAGCGTGGATGCAGAGTGGCCGCCTGCCACGGCAAGCGCCTTGCCGCTGTCGTTATCTTCGCCGGGCCCAGAAGCTCGTCGCTCACCGGGCCTCGGTGTACCTTGTTTAGTCTTCCCGGCAAGCTCCTCTTGCCGGGGCCTTGCTGCCTTGCCGGAGCGCGTGGCACGTCGCGGCAAGTTCCTTGGAGCGCCTTGGTTGGCCTTCCCAGCAAGCTCCTCTTGCCGGGGTCTTGTCTCCTTAGCTTAAATACTTTGTTCTTGGATGGTTCCAAGGGAACCTTGGGGGATCTTGGCGTTCGCCCGGCAAGCCTTTGCCGCGGGGTGCTGCAACTGCCCGTGCACAAGTTCGGGGTACTAGGGTGCCGAGCCTGGGCCAGACACGGTGCCGAGCGCTGTTGGGCCAGGCCCAAGACAGGGCACGGGCACACGCGGGCTGGGCCACGCCAAATCTTGTTCCGTATCCACCGCACTCTCCCATAACGGCACGCGTTGAATGCGGCATCGTGGGAGAGATCATGGGTGGTTGTTTATTTGGAAGGCCGAAACGTCCGCTCCGTCCCTCTTTATAAGCAGAGGAAACAGGGGCAGTTCATTCCCCCTCGCTGGTTGCTGCTACTCCTTCTTCACAAACTCCG